>NC_046172.1:106019113-106029892 GCF_011064425.1 Rattus rattus
TCCAGGGTATGCCCAAGACAGGTGTCCTCATAGTTGTACTGGGTGTCATTTTTATGAAGGGAAACTATGTCAGTGAGGACATTATCTGGGAAATGCTGAATAATATAGGGTTGTGTGGTGGGATGGATCCTTACATACATAGAGACCCCAGGAAGCTCATCTCTGAGGAGTTTGTCCAGGAAGGATACCTGGAATACAGGCAGGTGCCTAACAGTGATCCTCCTAGCCATGTGTTCCTGTGGGGCCCAAGAGCCTTTGCCGAAACCTCCAAATTGAAAGTCTTGCAGTTTTTTGCTAGCATTACTAAGACTCATCCCAGAGCATACCCTGAAAAATATGCAGAAGCTCTGAGAGATGAGATAGACAGGGTCGAGGCCTGGATCTTCCAGCAGATGCTTCGACTCTCTGATCTGGCCACTTTCTAGTGCACTGGCAATTCATATCTAACACTCATCCAAATATTGTAGCCTCATTTGGGAGCTGGTGGGAGGAGAGCATAATGCTTTTTACTTTCATTCTATTTGGGTGACTTTAAGATTCTTGATATTTCAAAATGTTAATACTCTTATTACAAGATCCATTGGGTTCAAGTTTACTTATTTTGCAATGCATGCATTGTTGATTTCCAGGTTTGAAGAATTTTATTATTTTGAAACCGCATAAGTATGACTTCTGTCTTACTTTGTTAAAATGTCATAAAATACTATAGTACATTGATATTGGTATTAACTGGGCAATGGGAAAAACCTGGGCATTAATTTGTAAAAAAAAAGAATAAAATAAAAGTGTTATGTCTACATTTTTTAGTCTCTCCTTGTGGTTAACAAATTTAAATTTAAATTAACAGTAAATGGATTTTCTAACTTCAAATCCAGATATTTCCTTATCTACTGAAACATGGTATACAGTTTAATCCAGAGTCATCATTTTTTCTAGATAGGTTTTGAGTATGGTCCACAGCTGTTATAATACAGGTAGGGGATCTTTGGAATGACTAGCACTAGATCAGACTGTTTGCAGAGGGGTCTTCTGAGGCAAGCACCCCAATGTCAATGCTAACCAAGACATTTTGGGAGTCTTAGGCATATAGCAGCTCACAAGGTCTGTAAGTACCGACCTACTCTGTAAGTTCTTATTTTGATCAGTATCCAGTCACTCATGAGATACACATTTAGGAAAAGTATTCATTCACATATAAGCAGGTATTATCTGTTAAGTGAATGATAATAAAACTAACATCCACAGGCCCAGAAAGTTTTGGTAAAGAGGAGTTCTGACTTGGGGGCATGAGTATGGGGATTCATGAACATACCTGGAAATTGCAGATATATTGGGAATATTTGGGGACAGGATCAGGAGAATGGAGAAATGGAGGGAGAGAATACAGGAACTGATAGCTGGAAATGGGGAACATTTGCATGTGGTGGGATGCAAGTCTACTGTACTGGAAATATCCTGAAATCTATGAATGTTATTGTAGTAGCTTGCAAAATCTTTTCTCTTGGGAAATGGCACTGCTGGTAAGTACGGCCTTGTTGTAATAGATGTGGCCTTTTTGTATGAAGTGTGTCACTGTGGAAGTTGGCTTACTCCTATCTGCTTGAGAATCTTCTCCTGGTTCACTTAAGTAACTGCATGTAGAACTCTAGCTCCTTCTCCAGTGCCATGCTCGACTTAACATTGCCCTTCTCCACCATGAAGATAATGAACTGAACCTCTGAAGCTGTAAGCTAAACCCAATTAAATGTTGTCCTTTGTAAGACTAACCTTGGTCATGGTGTCTCTCCATAACTATTAGAAACCCCACCTAATACAGGGACATAGTTAGGACTTCTAGCAATGGAGTACATGGAGTCTGACCTGGAAATCTTTGGTAGCTAAGCAAGGCTTCTTTGGGGGAAAATTACTTGCATTTGATGGAGATGTGGGTTGAGAATATCCCATAGAGATCTCCAAACCACCCATGCTAATGCTACAGCAGATGGTTGTTCTCTCCAACTGACAGTCTGCCCCATTGCCAAGGGAAACTGCACATAGCTCATTGAATGTAAAGAGGTATAACTGGTGTTTGCATGGTGACTGTACTCCAACATTATAATGTTGGTGTGAGAAGGTACTCTGCAGGCTATAGAAAGAGAAACTTAGAAACCAACTCAGCCATAATTCCTTCAACCTGGAATCTTTCATGCTAACCAGATGTGCTTGGGCCGTGCAAGTGCAATGGTGGTTCAAACACAGGAGAGTGGCCAACTAATGTTTGGTTTAAGATTTGGACCATGCCATGAGTGTGATCCCATGCCCTATATTGCCTGAACATGGAAATAGGATAGGCCAGGTTCTTAGTGTTGAGCCAAATATAAATGCATTAAAAAATAATCAACAAAATTATTTCAATGTCAGTCTGTTATAGTCATAGATCAGAGCTTTTTCCAGTCATCATCAGAAGTTTCTTCCAGCAGCAGACAGATCAGATGCTGAGACCCAGAGTCAAACATTATGCAAAGATGTAATCGATGTTGGAGGTCTCCCTCTGGTTGCTCCCCTTAGATCTAAGTAAGCAACAGGGAAGTTCAGGAGGAGGAATATAGGAGACAGTAAGGATAGGGACATAAGTAGAATATGGCCCACCAAATCAACTAAGCAGGGCCCATATGAGATCACAGAGGCTACAGTAGCGAGCACTGGTCCAGCATGGTTGGGCACCAGAGGCTCTGCCTATATATTTATTTAAAATACCATTTCTTTTCCAGGTGTATTTGTTATCTAAGAGGCTTACTGCTAATGAAACTCACATTTTTATGTTCTTTCTGAACTGTTACTGCTTTGTTCAACTCAGGTCTTCCGGCCCAAACTCCTCTGCAAGTTGATAGATTTAAACTGGCTTCTCTTGGCTTCTGAATGAAGTCTTCTGTTTCACTTCAAACTAACTCTGGCAATCTGATCTCATCTGGCTTCTTCTTGTCCTTTGGCTTATTCTGTATCCACCTGTAACCTGTCTGTGTTAAACTGCTTCCATGACACCCTCTACTCCTGATCTCTTACATAGCCTCAATTTTTGTGTCTGTTCTCCATCCAGGACTTAAAAATGGAAATAGAAACAATAAATAAATCACAAAGGGAGACAACCCTGGAGATAGAAAATCTAGGAAAGAGATCAGGAATCATAGACACACGCAACAACAAGAAAATACAAGATATAGAAGAGAGAATCTCAGGGACAGAAGATACCATGGAAAACATTGACACAAATTTCAAAGATAATATAAAACACAAAAAGCTCCTAACCCAAGACATCCAGGAAATCCAGGACACAATGAGCAGATCAAACCTAAGAATACTAGGTATAGAAGAGAGCAAAGATTCTCAACTTAAAGTGCCAGTTAATATCTTCAACAAACTTATACAAGAAAACTTCCCTAACCTAAAGACAGAAACGCCCTTAAGCATATAAGAAGCCTACAGAACTCTAAATAGATAGGACCAGAAAAGAAATCCCTCTCATCACTTAACAGTCAAAACACCAAATGCACTAAAGAAAGAAAGAATATTAAAAGCAGTAAGGGAAAAAGGTCAAGCAACATATAAAAGCAGACCTATCAGAATTACACCATAACTCTTACAGAGACTATGAAAGCTGGAATATCCTGAACAAATGTCATACAGACCCTAAGAGAACATAAATGCCAGCCCAGGCTACTATATCCAGCAAAACTCCCAATTGACATAGATGGAGAAACCAAGATATTCCATGACAAAAATAAACAAATTTACATAATATCTTTTCACAAATCCAGCCCTTCAATGAGTAATAGATGGAAAACTCCAACACAAGGAGGGAAACAACACCCTAGTAAAAGCAAGAAAGTAATCTCCTTGCAACGAAACCAAAAGAAGATAGTGACACAAACATAATTCCACCTCTAACAACAAAAATAATAGGAAACAATCACTATTTCTTAATATCTCTTAAAATCAATGGATTCGATTCCCCAATAAAAAGGCTTAGACTAACAGATTGGATATGTAAACAGGACCCAGCATTTTGTTGCATATAGGAAACACACCTCAGAGACAAAGACAGACACTACCTTAGAGTAAAAGGCTGGACAACAACTTTCCAAGCAAATGGTCTGAAGAAGCAAGCTGGAGTAGCCATTCTAATATCGAATAAACTCGATTTTCAACCAAAAGTCATCAAAAAAGATAAGGAAGTACACTTCATATTCTTCAAAGGAAAAATCCACCAAGATGAACTCATAATCCTGAATATCTTGGCTCCAAATGCAAGGGCACCTACATTCATAAAAGAAACCTTACTAAAGCTCAAAGCACACATTGCACCTCACACAATAATAGTAGGAGATTTCAACACCCTACTCTCATCAATGGACAGATCATGGAAACAGAAACTAAACAGATTTGCAGTGAAACTAACAGAAGTTATGAACGAAATAGATTTACACATATCTATAGAACACTACCTTGTTTTTATTTTAATCATAATTCCTTTCTAAAGATTCTTAA
Organism: Rattus rattus; assembly: GCF_011064425.1. Classification (NCBI taxonomy): domain Eukaryota; kingdom Metazoa; phylum Chordata; class Mammalia; order Rodentia; family Muridae; genus Rattus; species Rattus rattus. Next base: position 106,023,638 of record NC_046172.1, read on the forward strand.
AATATTATTTTTAAGTTGTTGGAATACTACGTGATTGAATTCCTTGTGACACTGTCATCCCTTTATATCAGGACTTTACTCATGTTCTACTATCCTCCTCTCTTCTGTTCCCTTTCCTCCCCCATGTCCTCTCATATGATCTTTCCCCACTCAAAATCTATGTTCTACATAGGAGATGAAAAATGTTTGTCTCCTGACTCTAACTTAGTTATTTTGACATGATCCTCAGTTCCATCCATTTTCTGTATATTATATGGAACTACATGTTATCAATTTACTACTTTCTCTTTAATTGCTTATCCCTAAAGGTCATCTTGGCTATAAGACACTGTGCTGCTGTGAACCTAGATGTGCAGAATTTCTTTGCTGGCTCCAATCTCTTTGGTTAGATTTTCAGAAGCTGAAGAACAGATCAAACAGTGGTTACAATTTGTTTTCTGAGGAAATTCCCAAAGGATGCCAATAATACTTAGAACAGTTTATATTAGCAGTAGATTTCTTCCTCCTACTATTGTTTCTAGAATGTATTATTCTTTGTTCTCGATGATAGCCATTTTGACTGAAATAATATAGAATCCCCATGTAATTTTCAGTTGCATTCTAGTAATTTGAATAGTGAAAATTTTTCATATTTTTATTGGTTGTCTCCCTTTCTTCCTTTGAGGAGCATGTGTGTAATTCACTTTTATATCTATTGACTAGATGAATTCCTATGTTTAAATGTATAATTTTAGGTTTCAACCCTTTCTTGGATATGTAGTTGGCTATTTTTTCTATTCTGTAGTCTATATTTTCATCCTGCTGACTATTTCTTTTGCTTCATAGCAATATTTTGATTTCATGTGTTTATACTGAGTAAGCCTTGTTATAATCACCTGAGATCTTACAGTCCTTTAGGAAAGCCATTGCATGCACCTATAGTTTTCCCTCAAACGGTTTGTGTTCTGAGTCACTATCATGTCTTTAATTCATTTTCAATTGGTTGCTGTACAACATGCAAAGTAAGGATCCAGTTTCATTTTCCTACATGTGGATTGACATGTAGGATAACATTATTGAATTTTCCTAACAAATATTCCTAACATTTGTTGAAGAGGTTGTCTCTTTTTCAATGTATGGTTTAGATACCTTTGTCCAAATTTACTGTTTGTAGTTGTGAAGGTTTGTAACTTGCACTTTGGTTCTACTCTATTCTTAAGCATCCCTGACTTTGTGCCCATACCATGCATTCTTCATTGTGTCTCTCTCAGATAATTTGAAATCTGGTGCTATAATATTTTACGTTATTCTTTCTGCCTAGCATTGCTTTGGGTATTTGGGATCTTTTGTGTTTTAAGGTGAATTTTATGAACTTTTTAAAATCATTATGAACAACACCACTGTGGTTTTGAGGATTTGGTGGAGGTTGTGTTGAGTTTGTACATCTCTTAACAATGCAACAATTTCATATTTTAAATATTCCTGATCTGTGAAAAATGTGGGTATAATCCTAAACAAAAAGTCCTGGAAATTTCATTTTCTATTCATTTAAGTTTACCTTTATATTATTCATCATTGGTTGTTTGATTGTTTTGTAGTTTTCCTTCACTGAATATGACTATCATGTCCTGAGTAGTCATTCACTTTTGTACAATATAAATAAACGAAGACACATTATTTATCATTTGTTCACTTTGTATTTTATTTGTAGTTTACATTTTGTTGTTTGCTTTGCCTTTGTTCTCTGTCTCTTTGTCTCCGTGTCTCTGTCTCCCTCTCTCTCCCTCTCTCACTGTGTGTGTATGTGTTTTTTATGTTTGTGATATGTCTCAATTTTCAGTTTATATTGGTCTTTATTTTTCTATCCTCCTGCCTCTTCCTCTGCATATTGAGATTATAAATATGTAACAAATTTCAGAGCCTACTAAATATATACTTAGGATGTTTAAAAAAGAGCAAAGGTGTAGTAAGATATATATATATATATATATATATATATATATATATATACATACACATATATATCACACACATATATGTGTGTTTATATATATATAACTATAAGCTATATAAAACTATACATAGTTTGAATACATATGTATATTTGTGTGCATGCATACAAAAGATAATGTATATGTACATACACACACACACACACACACATATATATATATGCAGCAACAAAAATATTAAGGAAGAGAGTATGAATTGGGGAAAGGAGAGGGGGAGGGGAACCTTATTTCTCATTTTGACATTTTACCAGACAAGCATAATTCTTAACTGCAATTCTAAAATATATTCTTGTGTCATCAGTCCTCATCAAAGAAATTTCTCTTTACCACAGATGGAAACCATTACAGAAAGCCACAGCTGACCAAAATGCACAGAGAACAACTAACTTTAGTATGCTCAATTCCAACAGATATATTTACAACATAATTTCTACATAAAAAGGCTCAGGAACATTGAAACAGAGAGGGCAGAAAGACTGTAAAAGCTGGAGCACCATAAATTCTATTATTAGATCATGTCTCCTAAATATATCAGATAAGCTACACCCATGATAATTCAACACAATGCCCATTGTTAAAGGCCTTTCCGTTTTAAAATGCTATTAATAAATCAGTAGGTACTACAGATAATGTCTGAAATCTAGCTGGTTTTGACTTCCTAGTTTTGAAAGTTTTTAAAGGCCCAATCTGAAATTCCTTATTAAAAGTTCTAGTAAACGTTGAAATATTTGTAAAGTACTTAGGTATAAATTTCCAGTATAATACTATCTGTAAAACCTACCTCTCCTTATTCAGGATATGTTCAAACGGCAGGTGTGTCAATGGCATTTTCACAATTTGTTCATTCTTTTAATATATACATATTTTGAAGTATAAAAGTATACAAAATAGCAAAGTTGCATGTTAATTTTTTTAATAAGTATAATATATAATCAGTGCCTCATCCTATAGCACTTTTAAATAACTTATGTTTATCAAATAAGTAGCAGTAATAGAAAACAAAACAGTCTAGTAAAAAAATCTAAAATGAGTTTATCAGGTCAGATGCTATTCTTGATGCACTTATATAAATGATCAAGTAAAACTAAATAAGGCTAATGGATACTTCCAAATATATTGAAGTTGAGGGAATGTTCCCAACACATTGCATTACACCCTAGCCAAAACAGATGAGGATACTAGAAGAATAACACTTCAAAACAAAATAACCAATAAATGTATGTACAAAAATAGTCATTAAAAGACCAAACTCAATTTTTCCACACATTTATATACCCATGTACTATTGTCAAGCAGGATTTGGGCCTGAGATGCACAAATTTTTCTGCAAATATAAATAAACTGAATACTACACCACATTAATAGAATACAATATAAAAATATCTTTGGTAGTTACTTAGGAATTTTAGATTTTTTTGTATTTCTCTGGGAAAAAGATACTGGGATTTTTAATTGGGATTTCACTGAATCTGCCAATGCCTTTACATACAATAGAGTTCGATGCTATTAATTCTTCTCAATGGTTGTCACAGAATATTTCCATGTACTTATTTTTTCCTTCAAATTCTTTCATCAATGCTTTAAGAATGCACACTGTATATATCCCTTTTATCTCTTTGTTTAAATGTATTTGTGCTTCATTATATTTGATGACACTATAAATGTGGTTATTATATCAATCATCTGTTTCAGATAGTTCTTTGGTTAACATCTGATTTTAAATATTAATTTTATACTATGACATTTGAATTTAATGATGAATAACTGACAAGTTACAATTCATCAAGTCTAAAAACACATAGTTATTAAGGTTCTCAATATATATCTTAGATCATGTTCTCTGAAAATAGAGAGACCTTAATTTTTCTTTCCTGATTCAGGGTGGTTTTTGTTTCTTTTTCTTGACTAATTGATCAGGTTACAGAATTCTGTACTATGTTGAATCAAAGTGGATGAGAGTAGGTGCCCTGTCTCTTCCTGGTCTTGAGGGTAAACTTTCAAATTTTCAGCATCAATGTAGTATTTCCTACAAGTATAGCCAATATGGTCTTTAATATTCTAAATATATATTTCTTCTATGCACAATTTATTAAGAATTTTAAACATGAAAATGTGCTGAATTTTGTGAAATGTATTTTCTATTATATTGGTTTTTACTTTCATACTGCTAAGATAGTATATCACATCTTTTAAATTTTTTGCAGATTTAATTATCCTTGATTTCCAGGGAGAGGTTCCACCTAATCAGAGTAAATGATTCTTTCAATGCTGTTAAATTCAATTCTCTAGTATATGGTAAGTATTTTAGCGTCTTTCTGCAGCTGGGATTGGAGCTGTAATTGGCTTTCATTGTCTTATTCTTGAGGAGACACTCTTTAAATTCGAAAACAAATTAGTCTAAAAGAAAAGTATATAAAATTACATGTTGGCATTTGAGTGTGAGGACAGGGTAGATTAGAAGCTGTTTCCATGTGCTGTAGTGAACGAATCAGAACAAGAATAGACTCTATTGCAAAGGAAGAAGGGAAAAGCCGTAAGAGATGATTAAGGTAGTGGTAGGGCACCTGAAAAGTGTACAGAAACAGAACAGTAACTCAGTGAAAAGATACATATACCTTCAGCTACGGAACTCCATACCAGGGGTAAAGGAAGCAGAAGCCTCATCCAAAGGGTAATTCAGGAAGCCATGCTGATAAGTGGTTGGCAGTCCTACTCACATAATAAACCCTTGCAAGCCTCTAATATGGTTGCAGGTGTTCATGAGGCAGACATGGCTCTGGCAGGGTGGATCAGAAGTCAGAGAAAATTCCATTTTGACACTCCACAGGGCTTAAAGATCTGTGGCCAGGTTTCATCTTGAAAGGAAACCTAAGGTTTAAAACTTAGCTACTGTGGAGAACAGAGTGGGGGGACTCACAAACCAGAATATCCAAAATCAACCTGTACCATCCATGGCAGGAAGGCAGGGGGAACAGGAAAGCTGGACATAGACACAACAGAACCTACAGATGGGAGGTGAAATATGAAGGAAGAGATAGCCTTATCCTTAGTGTCTAGGAGATAAAGTCATCGTCAGAGAACACATTTAGCAGTTTAGTGTGGGGTCATCATGAAGGTCAGCCTACAGAGTCACCTATCTGCCATGAGGTTCACTGCTATGGATACAGAGAAATTTAAAGCTCTAACAAATTATTGACAGTCATAGTCATAAACCATCAACATGGTGTTTAAGGCTTAGAAGGTGTTAAAAGTACAGAGCCAGTTCTGTCTGTACAAATTTCAGTGACTACACTCTCTAACACACTCACTAGAACTCCAAGCAAAATGTTAGCCACCCCAAGGTTTATAAACTGGGAAGTTTCTGGGGAGTTGGTAAACCAGTCTAGCATATAAACTGCTTTAATAAAATAAACAAAACCAACAAAAATGTATCCAAACTAATCGACAGAAGAAGAGAGGCCTCAAATTAATAAAATTAAAAATTAAAAATGGGCTATTAAACACACACTAATAAAATTCAGAGTATTATTAGAAAACACTTTAATAAGCTTATATTTTAATATTTTGCACATCTGGCGTATAGATAAATGGTAGCCTAGTATTCAGAAAGGCCTGATTTCAATCCCCACCACCACAAAAATTATGTGAAAAACTGTCCAATCTAGACAAACTATACAAATTCCTAGGTATATATGACCTATAAAAATTTGTCAAGCACATTTTGGTCTTCCTTCTTTTAACATAAATGGGTATTGAATTTTGTCAAATGCTTTCTCAGCATCTAATGAGATGATCATGTGTTTTTTATCTTCCAGTTTGTTTATATAGTTTATTACGTTGATGGATTTCCATATACTGAACCATCCCTGCATCCCTGGGATGAAACCTACTTGATCATGATGGATGATGGTTTTGATGTGTTCTTGGATTCCATTTGGGAGAATTTAATTGAGTATTTCTGCGTTGATACTCATAAGGGAAATTGGTCTGAAGTTCTCTCTCTTTGTTTGGTCGTTGTGTGGTTTAGGTATAAGTGTAATTGTGGCTTCATAGAAGGAATTTGGTATGGTATTGGTACAGAGACAGACAGATAGACCAATGGAACAGAATTGAAGACCCAGAAATGAATCCACACACCTATGGTCACTTGATTTTTGACAAAGGAGCCAAATCCATCCAATGGAAAAAAGATAGCATTTTCAGCAAATGGTGCTGGTTCAACTGGAGGTCAACATGTAGAAGAATGCAGATCGATCCATGCTTA